>NW_017618162.1:276354-313423 GCF_001879475.1 Ipomoea nil | reverse complement strand
TATACTTTTGTAACAAAATATTCTGTTAATTATTTATTGTTTTTAACTTACACATTGAATTTCATAAGAAGGTCTTTGTTCAAACCTAAGGAAGACAAACAAGATGAAATATTGCATTGAATCCAAGAATTATTTAAGGATATGCGCTTAGGCCTCACCTAGAAATAGAGATTCGAAAATTACATAATTCATATTCTCAATAACATTATGACATTCCCGGTTGAGAATGTAGATTCATAGCGTTATACAAGAAAGTACCATATAATGAAATTGCGTTTGTAGTCCAACGGTTAGGATAATTGCCTTCCAAGCAATAGACCGGGTTCGACTCCTGGGCAAACGCATTACCTTTGCATTCGTTAAGCCTCTCGAATTAAGCAAACCAAACATGCAGCTCTAGAGCATAATTTCCGTTAAGTTTGGCTTCTCAATTTAAGCAACCCTATGGACTAAACTCTTTTCAAATTTAATAATTTATTATATAAATTCCATTTTATATATATATTTTTAAATAAAATTTATATTCACACTTCTATTAAACAAACTTTTATATTTTACCAGTTTGTAATTTTGATATCAATTTATTCACCTCTTAATATTTTTAAAATATCAACTAAAACAAGTTTCTTCAATCGGTTGTTGAAACTTGAAATGAAAGTTTCGTATTATTTTGATTTTTGTAATTTTTATTATTTTTTTCTACATTGCCCTCTATTATATCACTTACTTTTTAATAAATATACATGGACCCCGTCAGTGTATAGTTTTGTAACAAAATATTCTGTTTATTATTTATTGTTTTTAACTTACTCATTGAATTTCATAAGAAGGCTTTGGTTCAAACCTAAGGAAGACAAACAAGATGAAATATTGCATTGAATCCAAGAATTGTTTAAGGATATGCGCTTAGGCCTCACCTAGAAATTGAGATTCGAAAATTACATAATTCATATTCTCAATAACATTATGACATTCCCGGTTGAGAATGTAGATGTCATAGCATTATACAAAGAAAGTACCATATAATGAAATTGCGTTTGTAGTCCAACGTTAGGATAATTGCCTTCTAAGCAATACACCCGGTTCTACTCCCATGCAGCCCTAGAGCATAATTTTGTTAAGTTTGGCTTCTCGATTTAAGCCACCCTATGGACTAAACTCTTTTATATTTTACCAGTTTGTAATTTTGATATCAATTTATTCACCTCTTAATATTTTTAAAATATCTACTAAAACAAGTTTGTTCAATCGGTTGTTGAAACTTGAAATGAAAGTTCGTATAATTTGATTTTTGTAATTTTTATTATTTTTCTACATTGCCCTCTATTATATCATTTACTTTTTAATAAATATACATGGATGCCGTCAGTGTATACTTTTGTAACAAAATATTCTGTTAATTATTTATTGTTTTTAACTTACACATTGAATTCCATAAGAAGGTCTTTGTTTCAAACCTAAGGAAGACAAACAAGATGAAATATTGCATTGAATCCAAGAATTGTTTAAGGATATGCGCTTAGGCCTCACCTAGAAATAGAGATTCGAAAATTACATAATTCATATTCTCAATAACATTATGACATTCCCGGTTGAGAATGTAGATGTCATAGCGTTATACAGAGAAAGTACCATATAATGAAATTGCGTTTGTAGTCCAACGGTTAGGATAATTGCCTTCCAAGCAATAGACCCGGGTTCGACTCCTGGCAAACGCATTACCTTTGCATTCGTTAAGCCTCTCGAATTAAGCAAACCAAACATGCAGCTCTAGAGCATAATTTCGTTAAGTTTGGCTTCTCAATTTAAGCAACCCTATGGACTAAACGCTTTTCAAATTTAATAATTTATTATATAAATTCAATTTTATATATATATTTTTAAATAAAATTTATATTCACACTTCTATTAAACAAACTTTTATATTTTACCAGTTTGTAATTTTGATATCAATTTATTCACCTCTTAATATTTTTAAAATATCAACTAAAACAAGTTTCTTCATTCGGTTGTTGAAACTTGAAATGAAAGTTTCGTATTATTTTGAACTTTGTAATTTTTATTATTTTTTTCTACATTACCCTCTATTATATCACTTACTTTTTAATAAATATACATGGACCCCGTCAGTGTATAGTTTTGTAACAAAATATTCTGTTTATTATTTATTGTTTTTAACATACTCATTGAATTTCATAAGAAGGTCTTTGGTTCAAACCTAAGGAAGACAAACAAGATGAAATATTGCATTGAATCCAAGAATTGTTTAAGGATATGCGCTTAGGCCTCACCTAGAAATTGAGATTCGAAAATTACATAATTCATATTCTCAATAACATTATGACATTCCCCGGTTGAGAATGTAGATGTCATAGTGTTATACAAAGAACATACCATATAATGCAATTTCGTTTGTAGTCCAACGGTTAGGATAATTTCCTTCTAAGCAATACACCCGGGTTCTACTCCCATGCAGCCCTAGAGCTTAATTTTGTTAAGTTTGGCTTCTCGATTTAAGCCACCCTATGGACTACACTCTTTTATATTTTATCAGTTTGTAATTTTGATATCAATTTATTCACCTCTTAATATTTTAAAAATATCTACTAAAACAAGTTTGTTCAATCGGTTGTTGAAACTTGAAATGAAAGTTTCGTATAATTTTGATTTTTGTAATTTTTATTATTTTTTTCTACATTGCCCTCTATTATATCACTTACTTTTTAATAAATATACATGGATGCCGTCAGTGTATACTTTTGTAACAAAATATTCTGTTAATTATTTATTGTTTTTAACTTACACATTGAATTTCATAAGAAGGTCTTTGTTTCAAACCTAAGGAAGACAAACAAGATGAAATATTGCATTGAATCCAAGAATTATTTAAGGATATGCGCTTAGGCCTCACCTAGAAATAGAGATTCGAAAATTACATAATTCATATTCTCAATAACATTATGACATTCCCGGTTCAGAATGTAGATGTCATAGCGTTATACAGAGAAAGTACCATATAATGAAATTGCGTTTGTAGTCCAACGGTTAGGATAATTGCCTTCCAAGCAATAGACTCGGGTTCGACTCCTGGCAAACGCATTACCTTTGCATTCGTTAAGCCTCTCGAATTAAGCAAACCAAACATGCAGCTCTAGAGCATAATTCCGGTTAAGTTTGGCTTCTCAATTTAAGCAACCCTATGGACTAAACTCTTTTCAAATTTAATAATTTATTATATAAATTCCATTTTATATATATATATTTTTAAATAAAATTTATATTCACACTTCTATTAAACTAACTTTTATATTTTACCAGTTTGTAATTTTGATATCAATTTATTCACCTCTTAATATTTTAAAATATCAACTAAAACAAGTTTCTTCAATCGGTTGTTGAAACTTGAAATGAAAGTTTCGTATTATTTTGATTTTTGTAATTTTTATTATTTTTTTCTACATTGCCCTCTATTATATCACTTACTTTTTAATAAATATACATGGACCCCGTCAGTGTATAGTTTTGTAACAAAATATTCTGTTTATTATTTATTGTTTTTAACTTGCTCATTGAATTTCATAAGAAGGCCTTTGGTTCAAACCTAAGGAAGACAAACAAGATGAAATATTGCATTGAATCCAAGAATTGTTTAAGGATATGCGCTTAGGCCTCACCTAGAAATTGAGATTCGAAAATTACATAATTCATATTCTCAATAACATTATGACATTCCCGGTTGAGAATGTAGATGTCATAGCATTATACAAAGAAAGTACCATATAATGAAATTGCGTTTGTAGTCCAACGGTTAGGATAATTGCCTTCTAAGCAATACACCCGGGTTCTACTCCCATGCAGCCCTAGAGCATAATTTTGTTAAGTTTGGCTTCTCGATTTAAGCCACCCTATGGACTAAACTCTTTTATATTTTACCAGTTTGTAATTTTGATATCAATTTATTCACCTCTTAATATTTTTAAAATATCTACTAAAACAAGTTTGTTCAATCGGTTGTTGAAACTTGAAATGAAAGTTTCGTATAATTTTGATTTTTGTAATTTTTATTATTTTTTTCTACATTGCCCTCTATTATATCATTTACTTTTTAATAAATATACATGGATGCCGTCAGTGTATACTTTTGTAACAAAATATTCTGTTAATTATTTATTGTTTTTAACTTACACATTGAATTCCATAAGAAGGTCTTTGTTTCAAACCTAAGGAAGACAAACAAGATGAAATATTGCATTGAATCCAAGAATTGTTGAAGGATATGCGCTTAGGCCTCACCTAGAAATAGAGATTCGAAAATTACATAATTCATATTCTCAATAACATTATGACATTCCCGGTTGAGAATGTAGATGTCATAGCGTTATACAGAGAAAGTACCATATAATGAAATTGCGTTTGTAGTCCAACGGTTAGGATAATTGCCTTCCAAGCAATAGACCCGGGTTCGACTCCTGGCAAACGCATTACCTTTGCATTCGTTAAGCCTCTCGAATTAAGCAAACCAAACATGCAGCTCTAGAGCATAATTTCGTTAAGTTTGGCTTCTCAATTTAAGCAACCCTATGGACTAAACGCTTTTCAAATTTAATAATTTATTATATAAATTCAATTTTATATATATATTTTTAAATAAAATTTATATTCACACTTCTATTAAACAAACTTTTATATTTTACCAGTTTGTAATTTTGATATCAATTTATTCACCTCTTAATATTTTTAAAATATCAACTAAAACAAGTTTCTTCATTCGGTTGTTGAAACTTGAAATGAAAGTTTCGTATTATTTTGAACTTTGTAATTTTTATTATTTTTTTCTACATTACCCTCTATTATATCACTTACTTTTTAATAAATATACATGGACCCCGTCAGTGTATAGTTTTGTAACAAAATATTCTGTTTATTATTTATTGTTTTTAACATACTCATTGAATTTCATAAGAAGGTCTTTGGTTCAAACCTAAGGAAGACAAACAAGATGAAATATTGCATTGAATCCAAGAATTGTTTAAGGATATGCGCTTAGGCCTCACCTAGAAATTGAGATTCGAAAATTACATAATTCATATTCTCAATAACATTATGACATTCCCGGTTGAGAATGTAGATGTCATAGTGTTATACAAAGAACATACCATATAATGCAATTTCGTTTGTAGTCCAACGGTTAGGATAATTTCCTTCTAAGCAATACACCCGGGTTCTACTCCCATGCAGCCCTAGAGCTTAATTTTGTTAAGTTTGGCTTCTCGATTTAAGCCACCCTATGGACTACACTCTTTTATATTTTATCAGTTTGTAATTTTGATATCAATTTATTCACCTCTTAATATTTTTAAAATATCAACTAAAACAAGTTTCTTCAATCGGTTGTTGAAACTTGAAATGAAAGTTTCGTATTATTTTGATTTTTGTAATTTTTATTATTTTTTTCTACATTGCCCTCTATTATATCACTTACTTTTTAATAAATATACATGGATGCCGTCAGTGTATACCTTTGTAACAAAATATTCTGTTAATTATTTATTGTTTTTAACTTACACATTGAATTTCATAAGAAGGTCTTTGTTTCAAACCTAAGGAAGACAAACAAGATGAAATATTGCATTGAATCCAAGAATTGTTTAAGGATATGCGCTTAGGCCTCACCTAGAAATAGAGATTCGAAAATTACATAATTCATATTCTCAATAACATTATAACATTCCCGGTTGAGAATGTAGATGTCATAACGTTATACAGAGAAAGTACCATATAATGAAATTGCGTTTGTAGTCCAACGGTTAGGATAATTGCCTTCCAAGCAATAGACCCGGGTTCGACTCCTGGCAAACGCATTACCTTTGCATTCGTTAAGCCTCTCGAATTAAGCAAACCAAACATGCAGCTCTAGAGCATAATTTCGTTAAGTTTGGCATCTCAATTTAAGCAACCCTATGGACTAAACGCTTTTCAAATTTAATAATTTATTATATAAATTCAATTTTATATATATATTTTTAAATAAAATTTATATTCACACTTCTATTAAACAAACTTTTATATTTTACCAGTTTGTAATTTTGATATCAATTTATTCACCTCTTAATATTTTTAAAATATCAACTAAAACAAGTTTCTTCATTCGGTTGTTGAAACTTGAAATGAAAGTTTCGTATTATTTTGAACTTTGTAATTTTTATTATTTTTTTCTACATTACCCTCTATTATATCACTTACTTTTTAATAAATATACATGGACCCCGTCAATGTATAGTTTTGTAACAAAATATTCTGTTTATTATTTATTGTTTTTAACTTACTCATTGAATTTCATAAGAAGGTCTTTGGTTCAAACCTAAGGAAGACAAACAAGATGAAATATTGCATTGAATCCAAGAATTGTTTAAGGATATGCGCTTAGGCCTCACCTAGAAATAGAGATTCGAAAATTACATAATTCATATTCTCAATAACATTATGACATTCCCGGTTGAGAATGTAGATGTCATAGTGTTATACAAAGAAAGTATCATATAATGAAATTGTGTTTGTAGTCCAACGGTTAGGATAATTGCCTTCCAAACAATACACTTGGGTTCGACTCCCGGTAAACGCATTACTTTTGCATTTGTTAAGCCTCTCGAGTTAAGCAAACCAAACATGCAGCCCTTGAGCTTAATTTCGTTAAGTTTGGCTTCTCAATTTAAGCAACCTTATGGACTAAACTCTTTTATATTTTACCAGTTTGTAATTTTGATATCAATTTATTCACCTCTTAATATTTTAAAAATATCTACTAAAACAAGTTTGTTCAATCGGTTGTTGAAACTTGAAATGAAAGTTTCGTATTATTTTGATTTTTGAAATTTTTATTATTTTTTTCTACATTACCCTCTAGTATATCAGATACTT
This sequence comes from Ipomoea nil, assembly GCF_001879475.1. Classification (NCBI taxonomy): domain Eukaryota; kingdom Viridiplantae; phylum Streptophyta; class Magnoliopsida; order Solanales; family Convolvulaceae; genus Ipomoea; species Ipomoea nil. The sequence goes on along the minus strand of NW_017618162.1, from coordinate 306,505 downwards.
TTTAATAAATATTCATGGACCTCGTCAGTGTATACTTTTGTAACAAAATATTCCGTAAATTATTTATTGTTTTTAACTTACTCATTGAATTTCATATGAAGGTCTTTGGTTCAAACCTAAGGAAGACAAACAAGATGAAATATTGCATTGAATCCAAGAATTGTTTAAGGATATGCGCTTAGGCCTCACCTAGAAATTGAGATTCGAAAATTACATAATTCATATTCTCAATAACATTATGACATTCCCGGTTGAGAATGTAGATGTCATAGCATTATACAAAGAAAGTACCATATAATGAAATTGCGTTTGTAGTCCAACGGTTAGGATAATTGCCTTCTAAGCAATACACCCGGGTTCTACTCCCATGCAGCCCTAGAGCATAATTTTGTTAAGTTTGGCTTCTCGATTTAAGCCACCCTATGGACTAAACTCTTTTATATTTTACCAGTTTGTAATTTTGATATCAATTTATTCACCTCTTAATATTTTTAAAATATCTACTAAAACAAGTTTGTTCAATCGGTTGTTGAAACTTGAAATGAAAGTTTCGTATAATTTTGATTTTTGTAATTTTTATTATTTTTTTCTACATTGCCCTCTATTATATCACTTACTTTTTAATAAATATACATGGATGCCGTCAGTGTATACTTTTGTAACAAAATATTCTGTTAATTATTTATTGTTTTTAACTTACACATTGAATTCCATAAGAAGGTCTTTGTTTCAAACCTAAGGAAGACAAACAAGATGAAATATTGCATTGAATCCAAGAATTGTTTAAGGATATGCGCTTAGGCCTCACCTAGAAATAGAGATTCGAAAATTACATAATTCATATTCTCAATAACATTATGACATTCCCGGTTGAGAATGTAGATGTCATAGCGTTATACAGAGAAAGTACCATATAATGAAATTGCGTTTGTAGTCCAACGGTTAGGATAATTGCTGTCCAAGCAATAGACCTGGGTTCAACTCCCGGCAAACGCATTACCTTTGCATTCGTTAAGCCTCTCAAATTAAGCAAACCAAACATGCAGCCCTAGAGCTTAATTTCGTTAAGTTTGGCTTCTCGATTTAAGTAACCTTATTGACTAAACTCTTTTATATTTTACCAGTTTGTAATTTTGATATGAATTTATTCACCTCTTAATCATTTAAAAATATCTACTAAAACAAGTTTGTTCAATCGGTTGTTGAAACTTGAAATGAAAGTTTCGTATTATTTTGATTTTTTTAATATTTATTATTTTTTTCTACATTACCCTCTATTATATCACTTACTTTCTAATAAATATATATGGACCCCGTCAGTGTATACTTTTGTAACAAAATATTCTGTTAATTATTTATTGTTTTTAACTTATCGAATTTCATAAGAAGGTGTTTGGTTCAAACCTAAGGAAGACAAACAAGATAAAATATTGCATTGAATCCAAGAATTGTTTAAGGATATGCGCTTAGGCCTCACCTTGAAATAGAGATTCGAAAATTACATAATTCATATTCTCAATAACATTATGACATTCCCGGTTGAGAATGTAGATGTTATAGTGTTATACAAAGAAAGTACAATATAATGAAATTGTGTTTGTAGTCCAACGGTTAGGATAATTGCCTTCCAAGCTACAGACTCGGGTTCGACTCTTGGCAAATGCATTACCATTGCATTCGTTAAGCCTCTCGAATTAAGCAAACCAAACATGCAGCCCAGAAATTAAGTTTGGCTTCTCGATTTAAGCAACCCTATGGACTAAACTCTTTTCGAATTTAATAATTTATTATATAAATTCCATTTTTTATATATATTTTTAAATAAAATTTGTATTCACACTTCTATTAAACAAACTTTTATATTTTACCAGTTTGTATTTTTGATATCAATTTATTCACCTCTTAATATTTTTAAAATATCAACTAAAACAAGTTTCTTCAATCGGTTGTTGAAACTTGAAATGAAAGTTTCGTATTATTTTGATTTTTGTAATTTTTATTATTTTTTTCTACATTACCCTCTATTATATAACTTACTTTTTAATAAATATACATGAACCCCGTCAGTGTACAGTTTTGTAACAAAATATTCTGTTTATTATTTATTGTTTTTAACTTACTCATTGAATTTCATAAGAAGGTCTTTGGTTCAAACCTAAGGAAGACAAACAAGATGAAATATTGAATTGAATGCATGAATTATTTAAGGATATGCGCTTAGGCCTCAACTAGAAATAGGGATTCGAAAATTACATAATTCATATTCTCAATAACATTATGACATTCCCGGTTGAGAATGTAGATGTCATAGTGTTATACAAAGAAAGTACCATATAATGAAATTGTGTTTGTAGTCCAACGGTTACGATAATTGCCTTCCAAACAATACACTTGGGTTTGACTCCTGGTAAACGAATTACTTTTGCATTTGTTAAGCCTCTCGAATTAGGCAAACCAAACATGCAGCCCTTGAGCTTAATTTCGTTATGTTTGGCTTCTCGATTTAAGCAACCTTATGGACTAAACTCTTTTATATTTTACCAGTTTGTAATTTTGATATCAATTTTTTCACCTCTTAATATTTTAAAAATATCTACTAAAACTAGTTTGTTCAATCGGTTGTTGAAACTTGAAATGAAAGTTTCGTATTATTTTGATTTTTGAAATTTTTATTATTTTTTTCTACATTACCCTCTATTATATCACTTACTTTTTAATAAATATTCATGGACCCCGTCAGTGTATACTTTTGTAACAAAATATTCCGTTAATTATTTATTGTTTTTAACTTATTGAATTTCATAAGAAGGTCTTTGGTTCAAACCTAAGGAAGACAAACAAGATGAAATATTGCATTGAATCCAAGAATTGTTTAAGGATATGCGCTTAGGCCTCACCTAGAAATTGAGATTCGAAAATTACATAATTCATATTCTCAATAACATTATGACATTCCCGGTTGAGAATGTAGATGTCATAGCGTTATACAAAGAAAGTACCATATAATGAAATTGCGTTTGTAGTCCAACGGTTAGGATAATTGCCTTCTAAGCAATACACCCGGGTTCTACTCCCATGCAGCCCTAGAGCATAATTTTGTTAAGTTTGGCTTCTCGATTTAAGCCACCCTATGGACTAAACTCTTTTATATTTTACCAGTTTGTAATTTTGATATCAATTTATTCACCTCTTAATATTTTTAAAATATCTACTAAAACAAGTTTGTTCAATCGGTTGTTGAAACTTGAAATGAAAGTTTCGTATAATTTTGATTTTTGTAATTTTTATTATTTTTTTCTACATTGCCCTCTATTATATCACTTACTTTTTAATAAATATACATGGATGCCGTCAGTGTATACTTTTGTGACAAAATATTCTGTTAATTATTTATTGTTTTTAACTTACACATTGAATTCCATAAGAAGGTCTTTGTTTCAAACCTAAGGAAGACAAACAAGATGAAATATTGCATTGAATCCAAGAATTGTTTAAGGATATGCGCTTTGGCCTCACCTAGAAATAGAGATTCGAAAATTACATAATTCATATTCTCAATAACATTATGACATTCCCGGTTGAGAATGTAGATGTCATAGCGTTATACAGAGAAAGTACCATATAATGAAATTGCGTTTGTAGTCCAACGGTTAGGATAATTGCCTTCTAAGCAATAGTCCCGGGTTCGACTCCTGGCAAACGCATTACCTTTGCATTCGTTAAGCCTCTTGAATTAAGCAAACCAAACATGCAGCCCTAGAGCATAATTTCGTTAAGTTTGGCTTCTCAATTTAAGCAACCCTATGGACTAAACTCTTTTCAAATTTAATAATTTATTATATAAATTCCATTATATATATATATTTTTAAATAAAATTTATATTCACACTTCTATTAAACAAACTTTTATATTTTACCAGTTTGTAATTTTGATATCAATTTATTCACCTCTTAATATTTTTAAAATATCAACTAAAACAAGTTTCTTCAATCGGTTGTTGAAACTTGAAATGAAAGTTTCGTATTATTTTGATTTTTGTAATTTTTATTATTTTTTTCTACATTACCCTCTATTATATAACTTACTTTTTAATAAATATACATGAACCCCGTCAGTGTACAGTTTTGTAACAAAATATTCTGTTTATTATTTATTGTTTTTAACTTACTCATTGAATTTCATAAGAAGGTCTTTGGTTCAAACCTAAGGAAGACAAACAAGATGAAATATTGAATTGAATGCATGAATTATTTAAGGATATGCGCTTAGGCCTCAACTAGAAATAGGGATTCGAAAATTACATAATTCATATTCTCAATAACATTATGACATTCCCGGTTGAGAATGTAGATGTCATAGTGTTATACAAAGAAAGTACCATATAATGAAATTGTGTTTGTAGTCCAACGGTTACGATAATTGCCTTCCAAACAATACACTTGGGTTTGACTCCTGGTAAACGAATTACTTTTGCATTTGTTAAGCCTCTCGAATTAGGCAAACCAAACATGCAGCCCTTGAGCTTAATTTCGTTATGTTTGGCTTCTCGATTTAAGCAACCTTATGAACTAAACTCTTTTATATTTTACCAGTTTGTAATTTTGATATCAATTTTTTCACCTCTTAATATTTTAAAAATATCTACTAAAACTAGTTTGTTCAATCGGTTGTTGAAACTTGAAATGAAAGTTTCGTATTATTTTGATTTTTGAAATTTTTATTATTTTTTTCTACATTACCCTCTATTATATCACTTACTTTTTAATAAATATTCATGGACCCCGTCAGTGTATACTTTTGTAACAAAATATTCCGTTAATTATTTATTGTTTTTAACTTATTGAATTTCATAAGAAGGTCTTTGGTTCAAACCTAAGGAAGACAAACAAGATGAAATATTGCATTGAATCCAAGAATTGTTTAAGGATATGCGCTTAGGCCTCACCTAGAAATTGAGATTCGAAAATTACATAATTCATATTCTCAATAACATTATGACATTCCCGGTTGAGAATGTAGATGTCATAGCGTTATACAAAGAAAGTACCATATAATGAAATTGCGTTTGTAGTCCAACGGTTAGGATAATTGCCTTCTAAGCAATACACCCGGGTTCTACTCCCATGCAGCCCTAGAGCATAATTTTGTTAAGTTTGGCTTCTCGATTTAAGCCACCCTATGGACTAAACTCTTTTATATTTTACCAGTTTGTAATTTTGATATCAATTTATTCACCTCTTAATATTTTTAAAATATCTATTAAAACAAGTTTGTTCAATCGGTTGTTGAAACTTGAAATGAAAGTTTCGTATAATTTTGATTTTTGTAATTTTTATTATTTTTTTCTACATTGCCCTCTATTATATCACTTACTTTTTAATAAATATACATGGATGCCGTCAGTGTATACTTTTGTAACAAAATATTCTGTTAATTATTTATTGTTTTTAACTTACACATTGAATTCCATAAGAAGGTCTTTGTTTCAAACCTAAGGAAGACAAACAAGATGAAATATTGCATTGAATCCAAGAATTGTTTAAGGATATGCGCTTAGGCCTCACCTAGAAATAGAGATTCGAAAATTACATAATTCATATTCTCAATAACATTATGACATTCCCGGTTGAGAATGTAGATGTCATAGCGTTATACAGAGAAAGTACCATATAATGAAATTGCGTTTGTAGTCCAACGGTTAGGATAATTGCCTTCTAAGCAATAGTCCCGGGTTCGACTCCTGGCAAACGCATTACCTTTGCATTCGTTAAGCCTCTTGAATTAAGCAAACCAAACATGCAGCCCTAGAGCATAATTTCGTTAAGTTTGGCTTCTCAATTTAAGCAACCCTATGGACTAAACTCTTTTCAAATTTAATAATTTATTATATAAATTCCATTATATATATATATTTTTAAATAAAATTTATATTCACACTTCTATTAAACAAACTTTTATATTTTACCAGTTTGTAATTTTGATATCAATTTATTCACCTCTTAATATTTTTAAAATATCAACTAAAACAAGTTTCTTCAATCGGTTGTTGAAACTTGAAATGAAAGTTTCGTATTATTTTGATTTTTGTAATTTTTATTATTTTTTTCTACATTACCCTCTATTATATAACTTACTTTTTAATAAATATACATGGACCCCGTCAGTGTATAGTTTTGTAACAAAATATTCTGTTTATTATTTATTGTTTTTAACTTACTCATTGAATTTCATAAGAAGGTCTTTGGTTCAAACCTAAGGAAGACAAACAAGATGAAATATTGAATTGAATGCATGAATTGTTTAAGGATATGCGCTTAGGCCTCAACTAGAAATAGGGATTCGAAAATTACATAATTCATATTCTCAATAACATTATGACATTCCCGGTTGAGAATGTAGATGTCATAGTGTTATACAAAGAAAGTACCATATAATGAAATTGTGTTTGTAGTCCAACGGTTACGATAATTGCCTTCCAAACAATACACTTGGGTTCGACTCCCGGTAAACGCATTACTTTTGCATTTGTTAAGCCTCTCGAGTTAAGCAAACCAAACATGCAGCCCTTGAGCTTAATTTCGTTAAGTTTGGCTTCTCATTTTAAGCAACCATATGGACTAAACTCTTTCATATTTTACCAGTTTGTAATTTTGATATCAATTTATTCACCTCTTAATATTTTAAAAATATCTGCTAAAACAAGTTTGTTCAATCGGTTGTTGAAACTTGAAATGAAAGTTTCGTATTATTTTGATTTTTGAAATTTTTATTATTTTTTTCTACATTACCCTCTAGTATATCAGATACTTTTTAATAAATATTCATGGACCTCGTCAGTGTATACTTTTGTAACAAAATATTCCGTAAATTATTTATTGTTTTTAACTTACTCATTGAATTTCATATGAAGGTCTTTGGTTCAAACCTAAGGAAGACAAACAAGATGAAATATTGCATTGAATCCAAGAATTGTTTAAGGATATGCACTTAGGCCTCACCTAGAAATTGAGATTCGAAAATTACATAATTCATATTCTCAATAACATTATGACATTCCCGATTGAGAATGTGGATGTCATAGCATTATACAAAGAAAGTACCATATAATGAAATTGCGTTTGTAGTCCAACGGTTAGGATAATTGCCTTCTAAGCAATACACCCGGGTTCTACTCCCATGCAGCCCTAGAGCATAATTTTGTTAAGTTTGGCTTCTCGATTTAAGCCACCCTATGGACTAAACTCTTTTATATTTTACCAGTTTGTAATTTTGATATCAATTTATTCACCTCTTAATATTTTTAAAATATCTACTAAAACAAGTTTGTTCAATCGGTTGTTGAAACTTGAAATGAAAGTTTCGTATAATTTTGATTTTTGTAATTTTTATTATTTTTTTCTACATTGCCCTCTATTATATCACTTACTTTTTAATAAATATACATGGATGCCGTCAGTGTATACTTTTGTAACAAAATATTCTGTTAATTATTTATTGTTTTTAACTTACACATTGAATTCCATAAGAAGGTCTTTGTTTCAAACCTAAGGAAGACAAACAAGATGAAATATTGCATTGAATCCAAGAATTGTTTAAGGATATGCGCTTAGGCCTCACCTAGAAATAGAGATTCGAAAATTACATAATTCATATTCTCAATAACATTATGACATTCTCGGTTGAGAATGTACATGTCATAGCGTTATACAGAGAAAGTACCATATAATGAAATTGCGTTTGTAGTCCAATGGTTAGGATAATTGCCTTCTAAGCAATAGTCCCGGGTTTGACTCCTGGCAAACGCATTACCTTTGCATTCGTTAAGCCTCTCGAATTAAGCAAACCAAATATGCAGCCCTAGAGCATAATTTCATTAAGTTTGGATTCTCGAATTAATCAACCCTTTGGACTAAAGTTTTTTCAAATTTAATAGTTTATTATATAAATTCCATTTTATATATATATTTTTAAATAAAATTTATATTCACACTTCTATTAAACAAACTTTTATATTTTACCAGTTTGTAATTTTGATATCAATTTATTCACCTCTTAATATTTTTAAAATATCAACTAAAACAAGTTTCTTCAATCGGTTGTTGAAACTTGAAATGAAAGTTTCGTATTATTTTGATTTTTGTAATTTTTATTATTTTTTTCTACATTACCCTCTATTATATCACTTACTTTTTAATAAATATACATGGACCCCGTCAGTGTATAGTTTTGTAACAAAATATTCTGTTTATTATTTATTGTTTTTAACTTACTCATTGAATTTCATAAGAAGGTCTTTGGTTCAAACCTAAGGAAGACAAACAAGATGAAATATTGAATTGAATGCATGAATTGTTTAAGGATATGCGCTTAGGCCTCAACTAGAAATAGGGATTCGAAAATTACATAATTCATATTCTCAATAACATTATGACATTCCCGGTTGAGAATGTAGATGTCATTGTGTTATACAAAGAAAGTACCATATAATGAAATTGTGTTTGTAGTCCAACGGTTACGATAATTGCCTTCCAAACAATACACTTGGGTTCGACTCCTGGTAAACGAATTACTTTTGCATTTGTTAAGCCTCTCGAATTAGGCAAACCAAACATGCAGCCCCTGAGCTTAATTTCGTTAAGTTTGGCTTCTCGATTTAAGCAACCTTATGGACTAAACTCTTTTATATTTTACCAGTTTGTAATTTTGATATCAATTTATTCACCTCTTAATATTTTAAAAATATCTACTAAAACAAGTTTGTTCAATCGGTTGTTAAAACTTGAAATGAAAGTTTCGTATTATTTTGATTTTTGAAATTTTTATTATTTTTTTCTACATTACCCTCTATTATATCACTTACTTTTTAATAAATATTCATGGACCCCGTCAGTGTATACTTTTGTAACAAAATATTCCGTTAATTATTTATCGTTTTTAACTTATTGAATTTCATAAGAAGGTCTTTGGTTCAAACCTAAGGAAGACAAACAAGATGAAATATTGCATTGAATCCAAGAATTGTTTAAGGATATGCGCTTAGGCCTCACCTAGAAATTGAGATTCGAAAATTACATAATTCATATTCTCAATAACATTATGACATTCCCGGTTGAGAATGTAGATTTCATAGCGTTATACAAAGAAAGTACCATATAATGAAATTGCGTTTGTAGTCCAACGGTTAGGATAATTACCTTCTAAGGAATAGACCCGGGTTCGACTCCTGGCAAACGCATTACCTTTGCATTCGTTAAGCCTCTCGAATTAAGCAAACCAAATATGCAGCCCTAGAGCATAATTTCATTAAGTTTGGATTCTCGAATTAATCAACCCTTTGGACTAAAGTTTTTTCAAATTTAATAGTTTATTATATAAATTCCATTTTATATATATATATTTAAATAAAATTTATATTCAAACTTCTATTAAACAAACTTTTATATTTTACTAGTTTGTAATTTTGATATCAATTTATTCACCTCTTAATATTTTTAAAATATCAACTAAAACAAGTTTCTTCAATCGGTTGTTGAAACTTGAAATGAAAGTTTCGTATTATTTTGATTTTTGTAATTTTTATTATTTTTTTCTACATTACCCTCTATTGTATAACTTACTTTTTAATAAATATACATGAACCCCGTCAGTGTACAGTTTTGTAACAAAATATTCTGTTTATTATTTATTGTTTTTAACTTACTCATTGAATTTCATAAGAAGGTCTTTGGTTCAAACCTAAGGAAGACAAACAAGATGAAATATTGAATTGAATGCATGAATTGTTTAAGGATATGCGCTTAGGCCTCAACTAGAAATAGGGATTCGAAAATTACATAATTCATATTCTCAATAACATTATGACATTCCCGGTTGAGAATGTAGATGTCATAGTGTTATACAAAGAACGTACCATATAATGAAATTGTGTTTGTAGTCCAACGGTTAGGATAATTGCCTTCCAAACAATACACTTGGGTTCGACTCCCGGTAAACGCATTACTTTTGCATTTGTTAAGCCTCTCGAGTTAAGCAAACCAAACATGCAGCCCTTGAGCTTAATTTCGTTAAGTTTGGCTTCTCAATTTAAGCAACCTTATGGACTAAACTCTTTTATATTTTACCAGTTTGTAATTTTGATATCAATTTATTCACCTCTTAATATTTTAAAAATATCTACTAAAACAAGTTTGTTCAATCGGTTGTTGAAACTTGAAATGAAAGTTTCGTATTATTTTGATTTTTGAAATTTTTATTATTTTTTTCTACATTACCCTCTAGTATATCAGATACTTTTTAATAAATATTCATGGACCTCGTCAGTGTATACTTTTGTAACAAAATATTCCGTTAATTATTTATTGTTTTTAACTTACTCATTGAATTTCATATGAAGGTCTTTGGTTCAAACCTAAGGAAGACAAACAAGATGAAATATTGCATTGAATCCAAGAATTGTTTAAGGATTTGCGCTTAGGCCTCACCTAGAAATTGAGATTCGAAAATTACATAATTCATATTCTCAATAACATTATGACATTCCCGGTTGAGAATGTAGATGTCATAGCGTTATACAAAGACAGTACCATATAATGAAATTGTGTTTGTAGTCCAACGGTTAGGATAATTGCCTTCTAAGCAATAGACCCGGGTTCTACTCCCATGCAGCCCTAGAGCATAATTTTGTTAAGTTTGGCTTCTCGATTTAAGCCACCCTTTGGACTAAACTCTTTTATATTTTACCAGTTTGTAATTTTGATATCAATTTATTCACCTCTTAATATTTTTAAAATATCTACTAAAACAAGTTTGTTCAATCGGTTGTTGAAACTTGAAATGAAAGTTTCGTATAATTTTGATTTTTGTAATTTTTATTATTTTTTTCTACATTGCCCTCTATTATATCACTTACTTTTTAATAAATATACATGGATGCCGTCAGTGTATACTTTTGTAACAAAATATTCTGTTAATTATTTATTGTTTTTAACTTACACATTGAATTCCATAAGAAGGTCTTTGTTTCAAACCTAAGGAAGACAAACAAGATGAAATATTGCATTGAATCCAAGAATTGTTTAAGGATATGCGCTTAGGCCTCACCTAGAAATAGAGATTCGAAAATTACATAATTCATATTCTCAATAACATTATGACATTCCCGGTTGAGAATGTAGATGTCATAGCGTTATACAGAGAAAGTACCATATAATGAAATTGCGTTTGTAGTCCAATGGTTAGGATAATTGCCTTCTAAGCAATAGTCCCGGGTTCGACTCCTGGCAAACGCATTACCTTTGCATTCGTTAAGCCTCTTGAATTAAGCAAACCAAACATGCAGCCCTAGAGCATAATTTCGTTAAGTTTGGCTTCTCAATTTAAGCAACCCTATGGACTAAACTCTTTTCAAATTTAATAATTTATTATATAAATTCAATTTTATATATATATTTTTAAATAAAATTTATATTCACACTTCTATTAAACAAACTTTTATATTTTACCAGTTTGTAATTTTGATATCAATTTATTCACCTCTTAATATTTTTAAAATATCAACTAAAACAAGTTTCTTCAATCGGTTGTTGAAACTTGAAATGAAAGTTTCGTATTATTTTGATTTTTGTAATTTTTATTATTTTTTTCTACATTACCCTCTATTGTATAACTTACTTTTTAATAAATATACATGAACCCCGTCAGTGTACAGTTTTGTAACAAAATATTCTGTTTATTATTTATTGTTTTTAACTTACTCATTGAATTTCATAAGAAGGTCTTTGGTTCAAACCTAAGGAAGACAAACAAGATGAAATATTGAATTGAATGCATGAATTGTTTAAGGATATGCGCTTAGGCCTCAACTAGAAATAGGGATTCGAAAATTACATAATTCATATTCTCAATAACATTATGACATTCCCGGTTGAGAATGTAGATGTCATAGTGTTATACAAAGAACGTACCATATAATGAAATTGTGTTTGTAGTCCAACGGTTAGGATAATTGCCTTCCAAACAATACACTTGGGTTCGACTCCCGGTAAACGCATTACTTTTGCATTTGTTAAGCCTCTCGAGTTAAGCAAACCAAACATGCAGCCCTTGAGCTTAATTTCGTTAAGTTTGGCTTCTCAATTTAAGCAACCTTATGGACTAAACTCTTTTATATTTTACCAGTTTGTAATTTTGATATCAATTTATTCACCTCTTAATATTTTAAAAATATCTACTAAAACAAGTTTGTTCAATCGGTTGTTGAAACTTGAAATGAAAGTTTCGTATTATTTTGATTTTTGAAATTTTTATTATTTTTTTCTACATTACCCTCTAGTATATCAGATACTTTTTAATAAATATTCATGGACCTCGTCAGTGTATACTTTTGTAACAAAATATTCCGTTAATTATTTATTGTTTTTAACTTACTCATTGAATTTCATATGAAGGTCTTTGGTTCAAACCTAAGGAAGACAAACAAGATGAAATATTGCATTGAATCCAAGAATTGTTTAAGGATTTGCGCTTAGGCCTCACCTAGAAATTGAGATTCGAAAATTACATAATTCATATTCTCAATAACATTATGACATTCCCGGTTGAGAATGTAGATGTCATAGCGTTATACAAAGACAGTACCATATAATGAAATTGTGTTTGTAGTCCAACGGTTAGGATAATTGCCTTCTAAGCAATAGACCCGGGTTCTACTCCCATGCAGCCCTAGAGCATAATTTTGTTAAGTTTGGCTTCTCGATTTAAGCCACCCTTTGGACTAAACTCTTTTATATTTTACCAGTTTGTAATTTTGATATCAATTTATTCACCTCTTAATATTTTTAAAATATCTACTAAAACAAGTTTGTTCAATCGGTTGTTGAAACTTGAAATGAAAGTTTCGTATAATTTTGATTTTTGTAATTTTTATTATTTTTTTCTACATTGCCCTCTATTATATCACTTACTTTTTAATAAATATACATGGATGCCGTCAGTGTATACTTTTGTAACAAAATATTCTGTTAATTATTTATTGTTTTTAACTTACACATTGAATTCCATAAGAAGGTCTTTGTTTCAAACCTAAGGAAGACAAACAAGATGAAATATTGCATTGAATCCAAGAATTGTTTAAGGATATGCGCTTAGGCCTCACCTAGAAATAGAGATTCGAAAATTACATAATTCATATTCTCAATAACATTATGACATTCCCGGTTGAGAATGTAGATGTCATAGCGTTATACAGAGAAAGTACCATATAATGAAATTGCGTTTGTAGTCCAATGGTTAGGATAATTGCCTTCTAAGCAATAGTCCCGGGTTCGACTCCTGGCAAACGCATTACCTTTGCATTCGTTAAGCCTCTTGAATTAAGCAAACCAAACATGCAGCCCTAGAGCATAATTTCGTTAAGTTTGGCTTCTCAATTTAAGCAACCCTATGGACTAAACTCTTTTCAAATTTAATAATTTATTATATAAATTCAATTTTATATATATATTTTTAAATAAAATTTATATTCACACTTCTATTAAACAAACTTTTATATTTTACCAGTTTGTAATTTTGATATCAATTTATTCACCTCTTAATATTTTTAAAATATCAACTAAAACAAGTTTCTTCAATCGGTTGTTGAAACTTGAAATGAAAGTTTCGTATTATTTTGATTTTTGTAATTTTTATTATTTTTTTCTACATTACCCTCTATTATATCACTTACTTTTTAATAAATATACATGGACCCCGTCAGTGTATAGTTTTGTAACAAAATATTCTGTTTATTATTTATTGTTTTTAACTTACTCATTGAATTTCATAAGAAGGTCTTTGGTTCAAACCTAAGGAAGACAAACAAGATGAAATATTGAATTGAATGCATGAATTGTTTAAGGATATGCGCTTAGGCCTCAACTAGAAATAGGGATTCGAAAATTACATAATTCATATTCTCAATAACATTATGACATTCCCGGTTGAGAATGTAGATGTCATAGTGTTATACAAAGAAAGTACCATATAATGAAATTGTGTTTGTAGTCTAACGGTTACGATATTTGCCTTCCAAACAATACACTTGGGTTCGACTCCCGGTAAACGCATTACTTTTGCATTTGTTAAGCCTCTCGAGTTAAGCAAACCAAACATGCAGCCCTTGAGCTTAATTTCGTTAAGTTTGGCTTCTCAATTTAAGCAACCTTATGGACTAAACTCTTTTATATTTTACCAGTTTGTAATTTTGATATCAATTTATTCACCTCTTAATATTTTAAAAATATCTACTAAAACAAGTTTGTTCAATCGGTTGTTGAAACTTGAAATGAAAGTTTCGTATTATTTTGATTTTTGAAATTTTTATTATTTTTTTCTACATTACCCTCTAGTATATCAGATACTTTTTAATAAATATTCATGGACCTCGTCAGTGTATACTTTTGTAACAAAATATTCCGTAAATTATTTATGGTTTTTAACTTACTCATTGAATTTCATATGAAGGTCTTTGGTTCAAACCTAAGGAAGACAAACAAGATGAAATATTGCATTGAATCCAAGAATTGTTTAAGGATATGCGCTTAGGCCTCACCTAGAAATTGAGATTCGAAAATTACATAATTCATATTCTCAATAACATTATGACATTCCCGATTGAGAATGTAGATGTCATAGCATTATACAAAGAAAGTACCATATAATGAAATTGCGTTTGTAGTCCAACGGTTAGGATAATTGCCTTCTAAGCAATACACCCGGGTTCTACTCCCATGCAGCCCTAGAGCATAATTTTGTTAAGTTTGGCTTCTCGATTTAAGCCACCCTATGGACTAAACTCTTTTATATTTTACCAGTTTGTAATTTTGATATCAATTTTTTCACCTCTTAATATTTTAAAAATATCTACTAAAACTAGTTTGTTCAATCGGTTGTTGAAACTTGAAATGAAAGTTTCGTATTATTTTGATTTTTGAAATTTTTATTATTTTTTTCTACATTACCCTCTATTATATCACTTACTTTTAAATAAATATTCAGGGACCCCGTCAGTGTATACTTTTGTAACAAAATATTCCGTTAATTATTTATTGTTTTTAACTTATTGAATTTCATAAGAAGGTCTTTGGTTCAAACCTAAGGAAGACAAACAAGATGAAATATTGCATTGAATCCAAGAATTGTTTAAGGATATGCGCTTAGGCCTCACCTAGAAATTGAGATTCGAAAATTACATAATTCATATTCTCAATAACATTATGACATTCCCGGTTGAGAATGTAGATGTCATAGCGTTATACAAAGAAAGTACCATATAATGAAATTGCGTTTGTAGTCCAACGGTTAGGATAATTGCCGTCCAAGCAATAGACCTGGGTTCAACTCCCGGCAAAAGCATTACCTTTGCATTCGTTAAGCCTCTCAAATTAAGCAAACCAAACATGCAGCCCTAGAGCTTAATTTCGTTAAGTTTGGCTTCTCGATTTAAGTAACCTTATTGACTAAACTCTTTTATATTTTACCAGTTTGTAATTTTGATATGAATTTATTCACCTCTTAATCATTTAAAAATATCTACTAAAACTAGTTTGTTCAATCGGTTGTTGAAACTTGAAATGAAAGTTTCGTATTATTTTGATTTTTTTAATATTTATTATTTTTTTCTACATTACCCTCTATTATATCACTTACTTTCTAATAAATATATATGGACCCCGTCAGTGTATACTTTTGTAACAAAATATTCTGTTAATTATTTATTGTTTTTAACTTATCGAATTTCATAAGAAGGTGTTTGGTTCAAACCTAAGGAAGACAAACAAGATAAAATATTGCATTGAATCCAAGAATTGTTTAAGGATATGCGCTTAGGCCTCACCTAGAAATAGAGATTCGAAAATTACATAATTCATATTCTCAATAACATTATGACATTCCCGGTTGAGAATGTAGATGTCATAGCGTTATACAAAGAAAGTACCATATAATGAAATTGCGTTTGTAGTCCAACGGTTAGGATAATTACCTTCTAAGCAATAGACCCGGGTTCGACTCCTGGCAAACGCATTACCTTTGCATTCGTTAAGCCTCTCGAATTAAGCAAACCAAACATGCAGCCCTTGAGCTTAATTTCGTTAAGTTTGGCTTCTCGATTTAAGCAACCTTATGGACTAAACTCTTTTATATTTTACCAGTTTGTAATTTTGATATCAATTTATTCACCTCTTAATATTTTTAAAATATCTACTAAAACAAGTTTGTTCAATCGGTTGTTGAAACTTGAAATGAAAGTTTCGTATTATTTTGATTTTTGTAATTTTTATTATTTTTTTCTGCATTACCCTCTATTATATCACTTACTTTTTAATAAATATACATGGACCCCGTCAGTGTATACTTTTGTAACAAAATATTCCGTTAATTATTTATTGTTTTTAACTTACTCATTGAATTTTATAAGAAGGTCTTTGGTTCAAACCTAAGGAAGACAAACAAGATGAAATATTGCATTGAATCCAAGAATTGTTTAAGGATATGCGCTTAGGCCTCACCTAGAAATAGAGATTTGAAAATTACATAATTCATATTCTCAATAACATTATGACATTCCCGGTTGAGAATGTAGGTGTCATAGCGTTATACAAAGAAAGTACCATATAATGAAATTGCGTTTGTAGTCCAACGGTTAGGATAATTGCCGTTCTAGCAATAGACCTGGGTTCAACTCCCGGCAAACGCATTACCTTTGCATTCGTTAAGCCTCTCAAATTAAGCAAACCAAACATGCAGCCCTATAGCTTAATTTCGTTAAGTTTGGCTTCTCGATTTAAGTAACCTTATTGACTAAACTCTTTTATATTTTACCAGTTTGTAATTTTGATATGAATTTATTCACCTCTTAATCATTTAAAAATATCTACTAAAACAAGTTTGTTCAATCGGTTGTTGAAACTTGAAATGAAAGTTTCGTATTATTTTGATTTTTTTAATATTTATTATTTTTTTCTACATTACCCTCTATTATATCACTTACTTTCTAATAAATATATATGGACCCCGTCAGTGTATACTTTTGTAACAAAATATTCTGTTAATTATTTATTGTTTTTAACTTATCGAATTTCATAAGAAGGTGTTTGGTTCAAACCTAAGGAAGACAAACAAGATAAAATATTGCATTGAATCCAAGAATTGTTTAAGGATATGCGCTTAGGCCTCACCTTGAAATAGAGATTCGAAAATTACATAATTCATATTCTCAATAACATTATGACATTCCCGGTTGAGAATGTAGATGTTATAGCGTTATACAAAGAAAGTACAATATAATGAAATTGTGTTTGTAGTCCAACGGTTAGGATAATTGCCTTCCAAGCTACAGACTCGGGTTCGACTCTTGGCAAACGCATTACCATTGCATTCGTTAAGCCTCTCGAATTAAGCAAACCAAACATGCAGCCCAGAAATTAAGTTTGGCTTCTCGATTTAAGCAACCCTATGGACTAAACTCTTTTCGAATTTAATAATTTATTATATAAATTCCATTTTTTATATATATTTTTAAATAAAATTTGTATTCACACTTCTATTAAACAAACTTTTATATTTTACCAGTTTGTATTTTTGATATCAATTTATTCACCTCTTAATATTTTTAAAATATCTACTAAAACAAGTTTGTTCAATCGGTTGTTGAAACGTGAAATGAAAGTTTCGTATTATTTTGATTTTTGTAATTTTTATTATTTTTTTCTACATTACCCTCTATTATATCACTTACTTTTTAATAAATATACATGGACCCCGTCAGTGTATACTTTTGTAACAAAATATTCTGTTAATTATTTATTGTTTTTAACTTACTCATTGAATTTCATAAGAAGGTCTTTGGTTCAAACCTAAGGAAGACAAACAAGATGAAATATTGCATTGAATCCAAGAATTGTTTAAGGATATGCGCTTAGGCCTCACCTAGAAATAGAGATTCGAAAATTACATAATTCATATTCTCAATAACATTATGACATTCCCGGTTGAGAATGTAGATGTCATGGCGTTATACATAGAAAGTACCATATAATGAAATTGCGTTTGTAGTCCAACGGTTAGGATAATTGCCTTCCAAGTAATAGACTTGGGTTCGACTCCCGGTAAACGCATTACCTTTGCATTCGTTAAGCCTCTCGAATTAAGCAAACTATACATGCAGCCCTAGAGCTTAATTTCGTTAAGTTTGGCTTCTCGATTTAGGCAACCTTATGGACTAAACTCTTTTAATTTATATTTTACCAGTTTGTAATTTTGATATCAATTTATTCACCTCTTAATATTTTTAAAATATCTACTAAAACAAGTTTGTTCAATCGGTTGTCAGTATGGGAGACTAGCTCAATCGGTTGTCAGTTGGACCGTATACCATATGGGAGACTAGCTCAAAGTATACCAAAACCGTATGAGAGACTAGCCTGAGTGTATTGGAAACTAGCTTGGAATGGAGACTAGCTAAAAGGAGACTTGCTAATATGGAGACTAGCTAAAATGGAGACTAGCTTGGAATGGAGACTAGCTAAAAGGAGACTAGCTAATATGGAGACTAGCTAAAAGGAGACTAGTTAAAATGGAGACTAGCTAAATGGAGACTAGCTAACAAGGAGACTAAGCTAAATGGAGACTAGCTAATTGGAGACTAGCTAAATGGAGACTAGCTAAAGGAGACTAGCTAAGATTGGAGACTAGCTAAGAATATGGAGACTAAGTAAAATGCACAAGTCTCACAAAAGAATATGGTGAACGAAGCTAGAAATTCGAAACAGAGCATCTCACCATGAACAACAGTGAAGTTTTTACAGAGGTTCCAGTATATTATTTTACAAGGATCATGAAGGAGAAAATATCTGATATATTTTCATCTGAACATCAAGTTTTTACGGTGGAACCGGAGACGCTCAAAGATGGCTGATTCGCGGAGAAATTATTTTATACTCAAGCAAGAATCAGCAGATAAATTATTTGATCAACTTGACATGTCAGAGTATTTATGAAGGACCAGAAATGTCAAAAATTGCCGTGCCGAACTTATTCAAATTTTGGAGGCTACAAAATTCAAGAAACGGCAACGGGCAAATTATTCAAATCATCTGACAAAAGGAGAAAAGACATCTACCTAACATTTCAGATCAAGTTGACAATATCTTTTGATTAACTACAATTCAAAATGGACGATCAAGATCGAAAGTTGATCAACGGGCAAATAGCTTTTACTAGCTATAAATTGTCCAAGCAGACTTGAAGACAAGTGGACGGATATAGATTAGAAGAGAGCAGTTAAGCAAGAAAAACCCCAAGAGATTGAACAGTTCAAGAACTTGAACAACGGCTAAAACATACAAGCAAAAGATACAAGCTATATTTTTTTATTAGCCGAAAAAGGGGGAAACAGAGCTTCATAGAATAAAATTCAAGTCTGAGTGAGAGAGAAATTTTATTTCTTTGTAATATTCTCTACTGAGTATAGAAAGAGGGCGGAGTAACTAGAGAGAGTGAAAAACCCTGGTGGAGTGTAGCTTTGTGCATAGCACTCGTGGTGAAGGGCAGAGTAACAAGAGGGGCTTATGAAAACCCTTGGAGGACGTAGCTTTGTGCGTAGTTCTCGTGGTGTAGGAGTACAGCTTGGTGCGAAGTACTCGGGAAGGCGGAGTAACAAGAGGAGCTTGCGAAAAACCTTGGAGGAGTGTAGCTTTGTGCGAAGCACTCGGAGAAGTGTCGGTGGACACTTATTCACTATTGTATCTGGGTGATCGAAGAATAGTGAATTTCCTCCTTGAAGTGAAAAGAGAAGAGTGGACTAGGAGGATTACACCACCTCTGAACCACTATAAATCTCTCTCTCTGTTTACTTACTGCTCATACATTTCATGCATGCTTATTCTAACTGCGAACTAACCCGATTACGATTTATCGCATATCTTTATCTGTCTGGGTTTGATAGTTCCCACGTTTGCATGCAAGCCAAACTTTACATACATCATCTTTGAACCATATCAAGTGTTTCTAACGTGTTGCATGTTTAGAATATCTTTTGAGCACCGCACTTATAAGCATAACACTTTACCGCTACTTATTCCGCTGCACACTCTAAGTTGTGTATCTTATTAATGCTTGTTACTTAGAGTTGAAATTTCCAAAGTGTTATTTGCCTTGTGTGTTTTCGAAGAAAGTTGAAAAAGTTAGAGAAGTCTATTCACCCCCCCTCTAGACTTCTCGCCACCCTTTCGGGACCAACAAGTGGTATCAGAGCGGTTGTCTATTTGAGTCAACTTTGACTGCTAGATAGATCTCAAAATCTTCAAGATGAAGAGAGATATGGCTCTTGCTCAAAATTTGCTTTTCTCACTTGATAAATTTGATGATTGGAAAATACGTATACAGGTGCACTTATCTGCTTTAAATGACGAAATGTGGGAAGTCATCGCAAATGGTCCTATCCAAATCATGGAAGTTAACACTGCCGCCGCACTAACTCCAAATGCTCCACGATATATTCCACAGCCAAAAATGGAGTGGACAAAGGAAGATAGAGGGCGAAATAATTTGGACAACATTGCCAAAGATATTTTATTCAAAGCGGTCGATGACACCATATTCCCAAAGATTCGAAAGTGCACTACAGCAAAAGAAATATGGGATACACTTATCGGAATCGGTGAAGGCGATGAACAAGAAAAAGACAACAAACTAACCATTGCCATG
Organism: Ipomoea nil; assembly: GCF_001879475.1. Classification (NCBI taxonomy): domain Eukaryota; kingdom Viridiplantae; phylum Streptophyta; class Magnoliopsida; order Solanales; family Convolvulaceae; genus Ipomoea; species Ipomoea nil. The sequence goes on along the minus strand of NW_017618162.1, from coordinate 285,762 downwards.
AAGAGGTTCGAAGATTTCAAAATGCTACCGAACAAAAGCATCACCGACATGGAAGCTCGATTGATCAGAATTCTTGGAGAGATCACGGATCTGGGAAAGACCATTACCCAGAAAGAAATATCGCTCAAAGTGTTACGCGGACTACCTACAAATTGGGATATGAAGGTGACCGCAATGCGCGATCATAGAGATCTAAGGACATTATCTATGGATAAACTCTTTAGTGATCTTAAGGCGTATTAGTTCGAAATGAAGACACGAGTCGAAGAAGAACGTGATGAACGGACATCCGCATTGATGGCCGAACAACCCTCAACATCAAGGTCAGTAGGAAATAATGATTTTTTATCTGACGAACAATTTTCTCTATTTGTTAGGAAATTCAAGAAGTTCATGCGAAAGAACAAAGGATCACCACAAGGAAATTTCTTTCGAGAAAATAGAAGATCAAGAAGGGAACCGGTCGAAGATAACACAAACGTGTGTTACAATTGTAGAAAGCTTGGACATTTTATGGCCGAATGTCCACACCCCAAGGCGGACAAAAATTCGAATACTTCTCCACAAGTGGAATACAAATCCAAATAGAAGAAATTCAAAAAGGGCAAACGGAAGGCACTAATAAGCGATCCGTTAGAAGCAAGTGAATCCAAAGAATCATCTATTGACGAGAGTGATTCATCACAAGAAGATACGGCGCTACTATGCCTAGTGGGCAAGACATCCGAACATGAGGAATGCTATATAGCGCGTGAAATCGACGAAGAGGTATCTTCTAGCTCTTTTAGTTCTTTTAGTTCAGTTGACACTTCTTTCCAGACTCAAGAATCATTTCAAAGTCTTATGGAAGATTGTCAAAAAGTCATGGCCACTCATACTCAAATCAAAGAGCGCAATAATACGTTAATTCTTGAAAAGGAAGAAATGTCACAAAAATTGCAAAATGCTCTAAATGAAGTGAGTAACTTGAAAGCCGAAAATGTTCGACTTCAAGAAGAGTGCAAAGCTAGAGAGGTTCGAGAACATAACCTTCGGGAAGTAATCGCATCATTTACAAATTCATCCAAAATAATGGACAAAATGGTAAACATGCAGAAACCCGCTGGAGATAAAGCCGGACTAGGCTACGATCCATCATGTTCTCAAACCCCTGTGAAACTGACTAATTCTACTACTACTTTAATTAATAAAGTTCCAGTGGTAAAATTTGTGAAAAGTCAGTATAGCACAATGAGACAAGGAGTTGGTAAACAAATTAATGCCAAGAAAAATGTTGCAAAGCCGAATCAAAAATTTAAAATCTCGGATAGGCAACAAATTTTTAAAAGGCAAAAATTTGTATCTCCAAAGAGAACCAACGAGTCTAGTGCAACAAAACCTCACAGGAATATGGGAAGAATTCCGAGAATTGGGGCTGGGAGATTATATCCCTCAGAACAAGATTGGTCGCTTGATGACAAACCATGGACCAAGTCCAGATTTGCTCTTTTTCATAAAATCAAGCAACTATCTGCTTCCCAACCCGCACCAAAGCATTATTCGCAAGTGCGTTATGATTATAGAGTTTTAATGGTTACAAATCACCTACTCTTGGATCAGTGGGATCTAGGTGGATTTGGATGCCAAAAATTACTAACACAAAAGGACCCAATCAAGCATGGGTACCTAAAAATAATTAATCTTTCTTGCAGGAAATTTGGTATTTCGATAGCGGTTGCTCTCGACATATGACCGACAATAAAGCTAGTCTAGTTGAGTTCAAAAGTATCGAAGGACCAAAAGTAGTGTTCGGTGGAAACGATCGATATGGAATGACAAAAGGAACTGGCGCAATTGTGAAAAATGGTCTACGAATTGATGACGTATCTTATGTCGAAGGATTAAAATTTAACTTGTTTAGTACAAGCCAATTTTGCGACAAAGGATATCTCGTAGAATTTTACAAAGGCAAATGTCAAGTCAAGGACGAATCTACGAATGAAGTCGTACTAGCCGGATCAAGAAAGAAAAACATGTATGTTGTAGATTGGAGTACAACGAAGAAATCCGTATGCTTGATGGCAAATAATTCGAATGAAGTTTGTTGGGAATGGCACAGAAGGCTAAATCATTTGAATTTCAAAACCATCAACAAGCTTGCAAGAAATAATATAGTCGAAGGACTACCCAACATTGTGTTCAAGAAAAATCAAATTTGTGATGCATGCCAGAAAGGAAAACAAATCAAAGCATCATTCAAAGTCAAAGCTCAAGAGTCAACATCAAGACCCTTAAGTCTACTGCACATGGATTTATTTGGTCCAGTAGACCCAGTATGTATAAGTGGTAAGAAATATACTTTGGTTGTTGTTGATGATTTTTCCAGGTACACATGGATAATATTCATCAAGAAAAAGGATGAAGTCTTATCAAAGTTGCCAGAGCTATTGAAGCTACTGCAAGTCGAAAAAGACATGAAGATTGCAACAATACGAACCGATCGAGGAACAGAGTTCGTAAACAGAGTGATTCAATCTTATTGCAATTCACAAGGAATTTTACATCAATTATCTGCCGCACGAACGCCGCAACAAAATGGTGTAGCTGAAAGAAGAAATCGAACACTCAAGGAAGCCGCACGAGTCATGATAACGGCCGCCGGACTACCAAAAAGATTTTGGGCAGAAGCAATTAACACGGCGTGCTATACTCAAAATCGCAGTCTAATCCTCAAGTCCTATAACAAAACACCATATGAAAAGGGAGAAAACCCAATCTCACCTATTTTCATACATTTGGTTGTAAATGTTTTGTACTTGTTAATGGAAAGTCTCAATTAAAGACTTTTGACGAGCGAGCGGACGAAAGAATATTCTTGGATATTCATCTACCAGCAAGGCATATAGAATATTCAACAAAATCAACAATGGTGGTAGAAGAATCGATTCACGTTGTGTTCGATGAAAATCACGACAATAACGGCAAAAATGGTGAAGGTAATCGTGATTTAATTAAATCTAATGATTTGTTCGAAGACAATGTGTTGCAGGAAGTAGAAGAATCAAGTGATATGGGTGATCACCAAATTGAGCAATATCAAATGTGATACCCGAAATATCACGCCACAACTGAAATTGCACAAGAAGAAATTCCAGTAGTTGAACCCGAAGATGCAACCGTCATTAATACACAACAAGTGGAATCACATCAAGAAGGAAACTCTGAGAATCCAACAAAATTCCAACCAAATCGAAAATGGCTAAGAAGTCACACACATGACTTAGTCATTGGAGATCCAAGTGACGGAGTGAAGACGCAATCATCTACTAGGAACCAACAACAAGATGCAATGTTCTCATGCTTTCTATCTCAACTGGAACCAAAAGAAATTGATGAAGCTTTAGCCGATCCAAGTTGGATAGATGCCATGCAAGAGGAATTAGATCAATTCAAGCGCAACGACGTATGGAATCTTGTTCCAAGACCAACGCACCAAAATGTAATTGGCACTAAATGGGTCTTTAGGAACAAAGCAAACGAAGACGGCGTCATTGTTAGGAATAAAGCAAGATTAGTCGCGAAGGGGTACTCACAAGAAGAAGGAATTGATTTTGATGAGACATTCGCCCCCGTCGCACGACTCGAAGCAATCCGGATATTCCTAGCATATGCAGCGCACAAGAATTTCGTGGTATATCAAATGGACGTAAAGAGCGAATTTCTTAATGGCTTACTTGAAGAAGAAGTTTACGTCGAACAAGCACCCGGTTTTGAGGTAAAAGACGTTGGTGATCAAGTCTACAAATTAAAGAAGGCATTGTATGGGTTAAAACAAGCTCCGCGAGCTTGGTACGACACCTTGTCAATGTTCTTAATTAGTTGTGGATTCACCAAAGGTCTAGTCGATAAAACCCCCTTTAGAATTCAAGAAAATAATCACATTTTATTAGTACAAATTTATGTTGATGATATTATCTTTGGAAGTACTGATAAATCTTTATGTGAGAAATTTTCTAAGCTCATGCAGAACAGGTTCGAGATGAGTATGATGGGAGAATTAAATTACTTTTTGGGACTGCAAGTCAAGCAACTTGAAGAAGGAATTTTCATAAATCAAGCCAAGTACACAAGAGATCTTATCAAGAAATTTGGCATAGATGGAAAATCCTCAGTCAAAATTCCCATGAGTACATCTCAAAAATTCGATAAAGATGATGAAGAAAAGACGTCGATCAAACGATGTATCGAGGATGATTGGATCGTTACTATACTTAACCGCAAGCAGACCGGACATATCCTACTCGGTTGGCGTATGTGCAAGATTCCAATCAAAGCCCAAAGAAAGTCATCTGATTGCAACCAAGAAGATAATTCGATATCTCAAAGGGAACAATCAATGTGGGATTATGGTATCCCAAAGAAGGAGATTTTACACTAACTGGTTATTCAGATGCAGATTTTGCAGGTTGTAAAATAGACCGAAAAAGTTACCTCAGGACATGCCAGTTCTTAGGGGAAGATTGGTCTCTTGGTTCAGCAAAAAGCAAAACTCCATAGCTACGAGCACTGCGAAGCCGAATATATTGCCAGCTGGAGTTGTTGTGCACAAATCTTGTGGATGAAGCAACAATTATTGGACTATGGGATTAAGTGCGAAAATGTTAGCATTTTATGCGATAATACAAGTGCAATCGCCATAACCCAAAATCCGGTGCTTCATTCGCGAACCAAGCATATTGACGTTCGACACCATTTTATCCGAGACCACGTCGAAAAGAACGATTTGAAGATCGATCATGTTCCCACGGAGAATCAAATTGCCGACATTCTCACAAAGCCGTTGTGTGAATCTCATTTTGCAACTCTAAGGCATGAAATGGAATGATCGAAATGAGCTAAGCAATTCCTTAACTCTTAATTTTTGTTAATTTTTGATATGTACTGTGTGTATTGCATCTGATCTATGTGATCTATGTGTTTTAATTTGAATTGGTATGTACGTATGATATATGTTTAATTGTGTACATGTTTTCGTAAAATTTGTATGTACCTAAATGTGTTATAATTTTATCTTACGAAAACTGGCGTACCTAAAATTTGCGATTTATTTATGTGATATTTGTCTATTTAATTTGTCACGTTTTAGCATAATTGATTTGTGTAATTTGTTTGCTAAATGTGTTTAATTAGATTAATTTGAGATTAGTATGTAATTTAGGGGCAAGTTTTTTAATTGGGTTAATTCTGATGAAATTGCATATATTTAAGGGGAGAATTTGTGCTAATTGGGTTTGTGTAAGAATAGATTTTCTGTATGAGTGCTTGCATTTTTTTTGGAGATTCAAAAGTCAAATAAGTTAGGCCCAATTTTAGAAAGTCAAAAGATTTATTTTTGGAACTTGAAATTCTTTTTCAGATATTAGTATCTGTCTAATCAATTTATTTTTATCAGGTTTCTTTTCAGAAAATCAGCTTTATTGAAATATGAAATTGAAATAATAATATTTATCTGGAGTGTATTTATTGGTCTAACAGATATTTTCGAGATTTTTTTTATCTGATTTGCTCCAGGTTGGCGGTTATTTGAAGCACAATTTTTGGCGCATGTACTCACAAATGGAATATAAAATCTGAGCTGGCAAATTTAAATCATGTGGAAGGTCGAATTTATCCTCAAAGAGATCAATACTCTCTCTTACCCACTAGAGGGCAAAGGAGTAATTTCTCACCCTTCTCCTCAATTCTAACGGGTAGAAAGAGGAATTAAAGAAGAACACAAAATCTTCTTCTTCTTCTCTCTCGCCGGCCAGAAACTTAGCACAAGAAGAAGCCAAAATCACCCAATGCTCAATATACCCACTCTAATTTCTCTACACAAAAATCTTCTACACACTAAAACCCATCACCCAAACCCAAAATCCTACCCAAATAACCTCACAATCCAAAAACCCATCCCTTCTATCCTTCTTTCGGACCTCACTGCCGAAACACTCAATCTTGCACCCAAAAATTTCTAAATTCTTTTTCTACTCAAATGGAGATTAATCAAGTGGAGATGGAGTCATTCACAACCGGAAGAACAAGGAAATCTAGCCATGTACTAAGCGGGATGATTCTAGATGTCACCGACTTCAATAAGCAAGTGGAGGACAAATCTATTGGGGTAAAAATTATCAACTCTCTCGAATCTTGTGGGTTGTTAAATTTTTGCACTTTTAGATATGTTGGTTTCTATAAAGATGAGGTGACCGAATTATACATGAATGCTAGAATAGAAAATGGCTCAATTATTTCTATGATCAAAGGTGTTGATGTAGAAATTAATCTCGATGATTTTCGGAGGATGTTTAATCTTGTTGAATCGAATTTGAGGGTAGAAAATCATGTGCATGATGTCAATGCCATTTGGGCCGAGGTACGCGATGCAAACGCACCGCTATCTCCGAAGGTTAATGGTAACAAAAGAGATTTGAAGAAGGATTATGGATTGTTGTTGGATATTGTTCATAAATGTGTAGAATCCCGGTATCATTGCCGTGACAAGTTGTCAAAAGAAAAATTGTTGATTATGGATATTATCTTGAACAATATTTGTGTGGATTGGGGTGCCTTTATGTTTGGAAGGTTGTGTGAGTCTATTAGGAAGGCCAAGCCTTTGGTGGATGGATGGTTTCAACAGGAGATCGGTTACGGGTTTGCCGTTGGTGAGATTTTGAGAACCAAGAATGTCACCCTTACCAAAGCCAAGCATATTACAAACCATAGCTACCTCTTTCGGCCACCCAACTCCAATGAACCTAAAAATCCTACCTTACCCACAAGCCTACCAAAACCCACCCGAAAAAGAAAATTGCCCAACCCCTTCCAAAACCTTAAACAATATATCCGAGAACCAAGTCATGAAGGTTCAAACACCCATGCCGTTAGATCAAATGAAGACAAAATAGCCACCCAATCTCAAGACCCTTAACCACTCAAAATCCAAACCCAATTATCCTTGAGAGCCACGGGTTTGTTGAGGCAAATAGAGTTGAAGTGAATGTTGTTGAGAATGATCAAATTGAAGTTGGAAGTGATGATGAGATATCCACAATTGGGGCGGATAGTGCACTTTTGGAGGAGTTTAAAAGAGCACTAGAATGGAGAGCATGGAGATTAGGGGATCACAACTTGCTAGCCGAATCAATAGGGCCGAATACCATGGAAAGGGAAGAAATGGTGTTGAATTGGTTAGGCACACGTGATCTTGCTAAAGCTACCCGACTTTCGGTGATTAAGTCTCACTTTTTGACTAAGCTTGCTAGGAAGAAGAGAACCGAAAAGGGAGTGATGGTTGAAGCCACAACCGAAGAGCCTTTAGGAGAGTTTGATTCAAATGATATTCGCCGTGCCACCGCTATGTCTTTAGAAGATACCCGAAGAGGACCCGGAGAGGGATCTTTGGCGAGAAATGATGGTGTAGAGATCGTGGCATTTGATCCATATCCTGCGAATTTTGGAGATGAAAATTTGAATGAAAATTTGAGCTTTGAGTCTTACTTTCCACATCCCGTAACGGAGGTTACGGAGTCTATTCGTGAAGAAGGAAATGCACCAAGTCAAGGGGTTTCCTTGAATTTAGATGAAGCACGGAATTTGCCTACATTGCCAATTACTTGTGAAGTCACGATCAAGATCATCCAAGGATCCGAAATACATTGATGATTTGCTACAACACCGAAGAAGCCGAAGCAAATCTTGCCGACACAATGATCACCACACCAAGATGATTTTGTACACCCTTGCCGATTCCACATCAACCCGTTCAAAGAGAACAATTGTTCAATGCACAAGCCTTGAGAGAAGAAATTGTTGGGGATGTTAGGGGTATTGTACAAGATCTACGGGTGAATTGAACACAAAGATGGAGGCAATGGACACAAAACTTGATGATTATCACAAGGAGATGGTGGATCGTGCTCAACAATTGTTTAATAGGCAAGGCCTATTAAAAACCGAAATTGACACGGCCAAAGATGAATTGAAGAAAGATGTGATGAAGTTGTTCAATGAAATGGGAAAGCATGGTCCGATACTACGTCGAGGCTCAAACTTTTGGAACAACAAGTGCAAGGTTTACTAACTCAATCGCGTATTCACATGGATCTTCTAGAGGGAGTGCGTGACAAGCAAGATTCTTCCACCAAGAGCTTTCAACGATTCATAGATGCTGCCGAAAAGGGGGAAGGATTGGCACGTCATTTTGTGCCACAAGCTTATGCGTACACAACAACAAGAGCTCCAAGAGGACCAATAGTTGAACTAATTCGACCAACACCACCAAGAGCTCCAAGCCGTGTAAGTATGATTGATTACCTTAGAGGAACTTGTCCGAGCCCAAGTTCTACATCTCTAGGAGTGTTGCCACCGACGCCGATTGCTCCAATGCCGAAGCCAATTGCAACAAGGATTCAAAATTGCAAGAACTTCAAACGAATTCGGACACCGTAGTGAACAAATGTGTGACGGCCGAACGTTTGATGAATGTATTTTCTGGCATGAAGCAGGAGTATTGAAAGGGAACAACATTAGGGAAGCGTACGGCAACTATGTCACCGGGCAAGTGACCGCACCTATCAACACAAAGAGCTAGAAAAGGACTTCAAGAAATTGAGGGAGTTCATCAATGCGAAGTTGAAAGGGAGGTAACAAAGTTGTTTGTCAAATTCAATTTTTGGTGTATAATTTATTTTAGCTAGCACATTTGTTTTGACATCCTATATATGCTAAGCTAAAATGGGTTGAAATTGCATGATGAAAATATTTCGTACCATACGAAGTAAGTCCTAGTTAATTTATTTATTTTGTGCTTTTATGTCACAAGATTTTAAATTGGACTTAGTAATTGCATGTGATGCGTATAATTGAGAAAATAAAATTGAAAGGGGGAAGAAAAATTAAAAGATAAAATCAATACGCAACCCGCGTTATAGTCTCAATATACGTTTAGGACCGTCCAAAATTAAAATCTCTAGGTCTTAAATTTGTTAAACCCGTCAATTGGCTAGTCGAAATAAAATCGAATAAAAGAAATTATTTTTCAAAATTGACAAAGCCAAAATGACTTGGTATAGTTTCGGCATCATCAAAAAGGGGGAATTGTTAGGAATATATTGTAAATTTTGATGAGCCGAATGTATTTTTGAAAAATCAAGTAGTCCCCATTTTTATTCTATTTGAGTCAGTTTGAGTCTACGGAGTATGGTGCACCCATATCATGCAACCCATGTACAAGTCTGGAAAATCACATGTTGATTTTAGATGTTAAGCGGGATTATAGCTTAACACAATTATGATGCGGATAAGTCACCAAGAACCATGCTAGAGGAGTTGGAAGAACGCGTGTGAGCTATGCAAATGATCCTAAGTTAAATCTCAAGTGAAGCATTT